>NC_057799.1:306361587-306376802 GCF_018294505.1 Triticum aestivum
CGAGCGCCCGAACGCGCTGCCGCCTGCGCTCGTCGCCGGCGTGCCTCCGGTGACCAAATGGCCACGGGCCAGCGCCCGTTGCCTTCGCCTCCTAACGCACGACCCACCTAGCCTCTCCGTTCGCTCGCTAGCATGCTGCGTCGCCCTTTCCTCTGGCGTCCGACTCCGGTCGTCCGCCGACGAGCTCGCCGCGCTCGATTCCGGTCACCCCTGCCGCCACAACCACCACCGTTGGACGCGGCGCAGCCGTAGCTTTCGAACGCGACCGAAAACTCCCTGAACGGTGCCCTGTACGTGGATTCCGGCGAGGTCCCGAGCGCCTCCGCCGTGTTTTCGGTCGCCGGCGTTGCTCCGGCGCCGGCCACCGACGTGGCACACCTGGGGGCCACCCCCTGGGTCACTGCCAGTGGGCCCCCTGGTCACCTGTTGACCAGTTGACCTGGTCAACTGGGCTGACTGGGCGGCCCCAGCCACTGACGTGCGGGCCCTGCCCCTTAAAATAAATAATTAAAATGATTTTATAATTAAAAGTAATTAGTTTAACTAATTAGTCACTGACATGTGGGACCCAGCTGCTAATTAACCACGTTTAATTAAAATAACCCACTGTTAGCCCTCTCTCTATGACATGTAGGACCCACTGGTCAGTTTGACCTGGTCAGCGAGTCTGTTGACTGCTGACGTCATCAGCACGTCATGCTGACGTCATAATTCATTTTTCTTAATATAAATAATTCCAGAAATTCAAATAAACTTCGAAAATTCATATCTTTTAAGCCGTAACTCGGATGAAAATGTTTTCTATATGAAAGTTGCTCAGAACGACGAGACGAATCCGAATACGCAGTCCGTTCATCCACCACACCTCCCTAACCTATCGAACTAGCAAACTTTCCCCCTCCGGTCCGTCTGTCCGAAAACGTGAAACATCGGGAATACCTCCCGGGTGTTCCCCCCCTTCACCGGTACCACCTACTGTCGCGTTAGGACACCCCTAGCACCGCTCACTGTCATGTCACGCATCGTCATGCTTATGTTTGCATTGTATTTACTGTTTCTTCCCCCTCTTCTCTCCGGTAGACTACGAGACCGACACTGCTGCTGCCCAGTTCGACTACGGAGTCGACGACCCCTCCTACTTGCCAGAGCAACCAGGCAAGCCCCCCCTTGATCACCAGATATCGCCTATTCTTCTCTATACTGCTTGCATTAGAGTAGTGTAGCATGTTACTGCTTTTCGATATCCTATCCTGATGCATAGCCTATCCTTGCTACTACTGTTGTTACCTTTACCTGCAATCCTACATGCTTAGTATAGGATGCTAGATTTCCATCAGTGGCCCTACATTCTTGTCCGTCTGCTGTGCTATACTATCGGGCCGTGATCACCTGGGCGGTGATCACGGGTATATACTTATATACTACATACATGACACATGTGATGACTAAAGTCGGGTCGGCTCGTAGGAGTACCCGCAAGTGGATCTTTGTGGCGGAGCGACAGGGCAGGTTGAGACCGCCTAGGTGAGAGGTGGGCCTGGCCCTGGTCGGCGTTCGCGGATACTTAACACGCTTAACGAGATCTTGGTATTTGATCTGAGTCTGGCCATTTGGTCTATACGCACTAACCATCTACGCGGGAGTAGTTATGGGTATCCCGGCGTCGTGGTATCAGCCGAAGCCTTCTTGACGTCAGCGACTGAGTGGCGCGCGCCGGATTGGACTGGAACGCCACTAGGCTAGGTCTGCTTCCGGCCGCGTACGCAACATGCAGGTGTGCATAGGGCGATGGGCCCAGACCCCTGCGCGCATAGGGTTAGACCGGCGTGCTGACCTCTCTGTTGTGCTTAGGTGGGGCTGCGACGTGTTGATCTTACGAGGCCGGGCATGACCCAGAAAAGTGTGTCCGGCCAATTGGGATCGAGCGTGTTGGGTTATGTGGTGCACCCCTGCAGGGAAGTTTATCTATTCGAATAGCCGTGTCCCTCGGTAAAAGGACGACCCGGAGTTGTGCCTTGACCTTATGACAACTAGAACTGGATACTGAATAAAATACACCCTTCCAAGTGACAGATACAACCCGGTGGTCGCTCTCTAACAGGGCGTCGAGGAGGGGATCGCCGGGTAGGATTATGCTATACGATGCTACTTGGAGGAATTCAATCTATTCTCTTCTACATGCTGCAAGATGGAGATGTCCAGAAGCGTAGTCTTCGACAGGACTAGCTATCCCCCTCTTATTCTGGCAATCTGCAGTTCAGTCCACTGATATGCCCCTTTACACATATACTCATGCATATGTAGTGTAGCTCCTTGCTTGCGAGTACTTTGGATGAGTACTCACGGTTGCTTTTCTCCCTCTTTTCCCCTTTCTATACCGGATTGTCGCAACCAGATGCTGGAGTTCAGGAGCCAGACGCCACCGTCGACGACGACTCCCACGGCACTGGAGGTGCCTACTACTACGTGCAGGCCGCTGACGACGACCAGGAGTAGTTAGGAGGTCCCAGGCAGGAGGCCTTGCCTTTTCGATCGTTGCTACTTTTGTGCTAGCCTTCTTAAGGCAAAACTTGTTTAACTTATGTCTGTACTCAGATATTGTTGCTTCCGCTGACTCGTCTATGATCGAGCACTTGTATTCGAGCCCTCGAGGCCCCTGGCTTGTATTATGATGCCTGTATGACTTATTTATGTTGTAGAGTTGTGTTGTGATATCTTCCCGTGAGTCCCTGATCTTGGTCGTACACATTTGCGTGCATGATTAGTGTACGGTCAAATCGGGGGCGTCACACAAAGTAATCCAGGAGTGGATCACTGGACATCGGTCAAGAACATCCCGAAATACCTGAAAAGGACTAAGGATATGTTTCTCGTTTATGGAGGTGACAAAGAGCTCATCGTAAATGGTTACGTCGATGCAAGCTTTGACACTGATCCGGATGACTCCAAGTCACAAACCGGATATGTATCTATATTGAATGGTGGAGCTGTTAGTTGGTGCAGTTCCAAGCAGAGTGTCGCGGCGGGATCTATGTGTGAAGCGGAGTACATAGATGCTTCGGAAGCAGCAAATGAAGGAGTTCATATCCGATCTAGGTGTAATACCTAGTGCATCGGGTCCAATGAAAATCTTTTGTGACAATACTGGTGACATTGCCATGGCAAAGGAATCCAGATTTCACAAGAGAACTAAGCACATCTAGAGACGCTTCAAATCCATCCGCGATCAAGTCAAGGAGGGAGACATAGAGATTTGCAAGATACATACAGATCTGAATGTTGCAGACCCGTTGACTAAGCCTCTCTCACGAGCAAAACATGATCAGCATCAAGACTCCATGGGTGTTAGAATCATTACTATGTAATCTAGATTATTGACTCTAGTGCAAGTGGGAGACTGAAGGAAATATGCCCTAGAGGCAATAATAAAGTTGTTACTTATATTTCCTTATATCTTGAAAAATGTTTATTATTCATGCTAGAATTGTATTAACCGGAAACTTAGTACATGTGTGAATACATAGACAAACAGAGTGTCGCTAGTATGCCTCTACTAGACTAGCTCGTTAAGCAAAGGTGGTTAAGTTTCCTGACCACAGACATGTGTTGTCATTTGATGAACGGGATCACATCATTAGAGAATGATGTGATGGACAAGACCCATCCGTTAGCTTAGCATTAATGATCGTTTAGTTTTACTGCTATTGCTTTCATCATGACTTATACATGTTCCTTTGACTATGAGATTATGCAACTCCCGAATACCGGAGGAACACCTTGTGTGCTATCAAACGTCACAACATAACTGGGTGATTATAAAGATGCTCTACAGGTGTCTCCGATGGTGTTTGTTGAGTTGGTATAGATCGAGATTAGGATTTGTCACTCCGTGTTTTGGAGAGGTATCTTTGGGCCCTCTCGGTAATGCACATCACTATAAGCCTTGCAAGCAATGTGACTAATGTGTTAGTCATGGGATGATACATTACGGAACGAGTAAAGAGACTTGCCGGTAACGAGATTGAACTAGGTGTGATGATACCGACGATCGAATCTTGGGCAAGTAACATACCGATGACAATGGGAACAACGTATGTTGTTATGCGGTTTGACCGATAAAGATCTTTGTACAATATGTAGGAGCCAATATGAGCATCCAGGTTCCGCTATTGCTTATTGACCGGAGATGTGTCTCGGTCATGTCTACATAGTTCTCAAACCCGTAGGGTCCGCACGCTTAACGTTCGATGATGATTTGTATTATGAGTTATGTGATTTGATGATCGAAGTTTGTTAAGAGTCCCGGATGAGATGACAGACATGATGAGGAGTCTCGAAATGGTCGAGAGGTAAAAATTCATATATTGGAAGGTTATTTTTGGACATCAGAATGGTTCCGAGTGGTTCGGGTATTTTTCCGGAGTACCGGGAGGTTACCGGAACCCCCCCGGAGAAGTATTGGGCCTATTGGGCCTTATTGGAGTAGAGGAGAAAGGGCCACGTGAGAGGGCTGCGCCCCCCTTGCCCAAACCGAATTGGACTAGGGGAGGGGGCCGCCCCCCTCTTTCCTTCTCCCTCTCTCTCCCCTCCCTTTCCCTCCGGTGGAAGAAAGGAAAAGGGGGGGGGGGCGAATCCTACTTGGTCTAGGAGTCCAAGTAGGACTCCCCCTTGGGCGCGTCCCCTCTAGGGCTGGCCTCCTCTCCTCCCCCTTTATATACGTGGGAGGGGGGCCTCCATAGGTACACCAAGCCTTCTCTTAGCCATGTGCGGTGCCCCCCTCCACAGTTACACACCTCGATCATATCGTCGTAGTGCTTAGGCAAAGCCATGTGCCGGTAACTTCATCATCACCGTCACCACGCCGTCGTGCTGACGAAACTCTCCCTCATCCTCAACTGGATCAAGGGTTCGAGGGACATCATCGAGCTGAACGTGTGCTGAACATGGAGGTGCCGTACGTTCGGTGCTTGGATCGGTTGGATCGCGAAGACGTTCGACTACATCAACCGCGTTATTAAATGCTTCCGCTTTTAGTCTACGAGGGTACGTGGACACACTCTCCCCGCTCGTTGCTATGCATCTGCTAGATAGATCTTGCGTGATCGTAGGTAAATTTTTTGAAATACTGCGTTCCCCAACAACCCATTGCTCGTCGTCCGTCCATGACCTCCCCCTCCATCCCCCGTCTGGCATCCATCACCTCCGAGCTTTGCTTCTACCCATCGTTACTCGACCCTCCTTCCTTTGTTGTGTTGTTTATGGCCTGCTAGTATGCCCACCACGTGATATGGCATATGCCTGATGCATATTACCTATGGTGGTTGATAACCCACAAGTATAGGGATTGCAACAGTTTTCGAGGGTAGAGTATTCAACCCAAATTTATTGATTTGACACAAGGGGAGCCAAAGATATTCTCAAGTATTAGCAGCTGAGTTGTCAAACCACACCAGAAAGACTTAATATCTGCAGCAAAGTATTTAGTAGCAAAGTAGTATGGAAGTAATGGTAGCTATGGAAAAAGTAACAGTAGCAGTTTTGAAGATTGTAATAGCAGCAACAACGAAAATAACTTGGCAGAGATCAATATGTGAAAATATCGTAGGCAATGGACGGTGATACGTCTCCAACGTATCTATAATTTTTGATTGTTCCATGCTGTTATATTATCATTCTTGGATGTTTTACCATCATATTATAGTCATTTTATATCATTTTTTGGTAATAACCTATTGACATAGTGCCCTGTGCCCTGTGCCAGTTGCTGTTTTGTGCTTGTTTTTTACATCGCAGGAAATCAATACCAAACGGAGTCCAAATGCAGTGAAACTTTTTGTGGAATATTAATGGACCAGAAGACACCCAATGGGCCGGAGAAGCACTTGGGGGTGCCCCGAGGGGGGCACAACCTACCAGGGTGTGCCTGGGCCCCCAGGTGCGCCCAGGTGGGTTGTGCCCACCTCGGTGGCCTCCTGCACCGCCTCTTTGCTCTATAAATACCCCAATATTCAAGAAACCCTAGTGCAGTCAACGAAAATCAATTCCAGCCGCCGCAAATTCCAGAACCACCAGATCCAATCTAGACACCATGACGGAGGGGTTCATCATCCTCATTGGTGCCTCTCCGATGATGTGTGAGTGGTTCATTGTAGACCTATGGGTCTGTAGTTAGTAGCTAGATGGATTCCTCTCTCTCTTTTGATTCTCAATACAATGGTCTCTTGGAGATCTATTTGATGTAACTCTTTTTGCGATGTGTTTGTTGGGATCCGATGAACTTTGAGTTTATGATCAGATCTATCTTTTTATCCATGAAAGTTATTTGAGTCTTCTTTGATCTCTTATATGCATGATTACTTATAGCCCCGTATTTCTTCCTCGAATCATTGGTTTAGTTAGGCCAATAGATCGATTTTTGTTGCCATGGGAAGAGGTGCTTTGTGATGGGTTCAATCTGATGGTGCTTGACCCCAGTGACAGAAGGGGAACCGACACGTATGTATCGTTGCTATTAAGGATAACAAGATGGGGTCTATTTCTACATAAATAGATCTTGTCTACATCATGTCATCATTCTTATTGCATTACTCTATTTCTCCATGAACTTAATACACTAGATGCATGCTGGATAGCGGTCGATGTGTGGAGTAATAGTAGTAGAAACTGGCAGGAGTCGGTCTACTAATCTTGGACGTGATGCCTATATAATGATCATTGCCTGGATATCGTCATGATTATTTGAAGTTCTATCAATTGCCCATCATTAATTTGTTACCCACCGTATGCTATTTTTCTCGAGAGAAGCCACTAGTGAAATCTACGGCCCCCGGGTCTCTTCTTTATTATATTGACCTTCACGATATGCTTTTATTTGCTTTTATTTTCAGATCTATTTAACCAAAAATACAAAAATACCTTGCTGCGATTTTTTACTTATTTATTTTATCTCGCGTTCCCACGAGTTCTATTTATCCAATCTACTACAATTTTATCCCGTCCACTTGCCAATTTCTGGCGCCGTTACCCGAAAGGGATTGACAACCCCTTTAATACTTCGGGTTGCGAGTATTTGTTATTTGTGTGCAGGTGTCGTTCACGTAGTGTCGCGTGGTTCTGCTACTGGTTTGATAACCTTGGTCTCATCACCGAGGGAAATACCTACCGTAGCTGTGCTGCGTCATCCTTCCTCTTTGGGGAAATACCGACGTAATTCAAGCCGCATCAAAAGGAATTTCTGGCGCTGTTGTCGGGGAGACATCATCAACATCTACCAGGTTCCTAATCACAAATCTCATCTCCTTGCAATTTACATCATTTGCCATTTGCCTCTCGTTTTCCTCTCCCCCACTTCACAAAAATTTGCCGTTTTATTCGCCCTCTTTTTCGTTCGCCGTTTTCTTGTCAGATCTGTTTTTGAGTGCAATCTTGTCGCGTAGTCACAATGACTCAAGAAAACACCAAGTTGTGTGATTTCTCCAATACCAACACAATGATTTTGTTAGCACTCCGATTGCTCCTCCCGCCACTAGTGCGGAGTCTTGTGATATTAATACCGCTGTGCTGAATCTTGTTATGAAAGATCAATTTTCCGGTACTCCTAATGAGGATGTCGCATCCCATCTTAACACATTCATGGAATTATGCGATATCCCAAAGAAAAAAGATGTGGACAATGATGTTGTGAAGTTGAAATTATTTCCGTTTTCTTTGCGAGATCGTGCAAAAATTTGGTTTTCTTCTTTGCCTCGCAATAGTATCGATTCTTGGGATAAGTGCAAAGATGCTTTTATTACTAAGTATTTTCCCCGTGAAAATTATTTCCCTTAGAACCCAGATCATGAATTTCAAGCAACTTGAACATGAACATGTTGCACAATCTTGGGAAAGGATGAAATTGATGCTAAGGAATTGCCCAACTCATGTGTTAAATCTTTGGATGATCATACAAATTTTTTATGCGGGGTTGAATTTTGTTTCTCGTAATCTTTTAGATTCCGCCACGGGTGGTACTTTTATGGACATTACTTTGGGTGAAGCCACCAAATTTCTTGATAATATTATGGCAAATTATTCACAATGGCATACCGAAAGAGCTCCTACTAGTAAAAAATTAATTCGGTTGAAGAAATTTCTTCTTTGAGTGAAAAAGTTGATGCTCTTATGAAATTGGTTGCTAATAAAATTGCTCCTATTGCTTTTAATGATGTGCCTTTGTCTACTTTGATTGAGCAAAATAGTGATGTCATAGATGTGAGATTTATCTCGCGAAACAATTTCAATAACAATGCTTATCGAGGTAATTTTAATGCTAGGCCTTTTCCTAGTAATTGCTCTAATAATTATGTTAATTCCTATGGTAATCCTTCTTATAATGATAATAGGAACACCTCTGATCTTGAGAATAATATTAAATAATTTGTCAATACTCAAAAGGTTTTCAATGCTACAGTAGAAGAAATGCCGAATAAGATTGATGATTTGTCTAGAAGTGTTGATAGAATTTCGCATGATGGAGAAAATCTCAAGATGAAAATTTTTGTGCCTAAGGTTGAGGAATCAATTAAGGCTCTTTATGTTTCTATGGATGAAATTAAGAAAAGAACCGCTATGTTTAGAGCCAGAAGAGAATTCTTAGAAAAAGCGTGTTCTAGTGATTGCTTTCATAAAAGTGATGAAGATCGAAAATGATTGGTGTCTCTTCTATTGATTCTTTGTTATTAAAATTAAGATTGACAATAAAGGGACTGAAGAAGATTCAACTTTAGCTAGAGGGCGTCCCGATAATTCGGAGGGTGAAAATCTTGTTGAAAAAACTGATAAAAGTGGATTTGAAGAGGTAAGAACTTTAACTAGTGATGTGCCCACTCTTTTGGATTACAAAGAATTTAGTTATGATAATTGCTCTTTGATTGATTGTATTTCTTTGTTGCAATCCATGATAAGTTCACCCCATGCTTATGAACAAAATAAAGCTTTTACTAAACAAATTGTTGATGTTATGATGAAAGCTTTAGAAGAAAAGTTGGAATTAGAAGTTTCAACTCCTAGAAATTTACATGATGGATGGGAACCTATTATCAATGTCAAGATTAAAAATTATGAGTGTTTTACTTTATGTGACTTGGGTGCTAGCGTTTCTACAATTTCGAAATATTTGTGTGATGTGCTTGGTCTTACTGATATTGAAGAATGTTCTTTAAATTTGCACTTGGCGGATTCCACTATTAAAAAGCCTATGGGAAGAATTAATGATGTTCTTATTCTTGCAAATAGGAATTCTGTGCCTATTGATTTTATTGTTCTTGATATTGATTGCAATCCGTCTTGTCCAATTATTCTTGGTAGACCGTTTTTACGTACTTTTGGTGCTGTGATTGATATGAAAGAAGGCAATATTAAATTTCAATTTCCACTAAGGAAGGGTATGGAACACTTCCCTAGAACAAGAATTAGGGCACCTTATGAATCAATCATGAGGGCATCATATGGATCTAGAAACAAAGATGACAATACTTAGATCCTTTGCATTATGCCTAGCTAAGGGCGTAAAACGATAGCGCTTGTTGGGAGGCAACCCAATGAATTAAATTTATTTTTTTCTTTTTCTTTATTTTATTGAGTGTTTGCAAAATTATGCTACTGTTATGATTGTGTTTTTTGTGTTTTAGTTAGTGTTTGTGCCAAGCAAAGCCTTTAGGATCATGTTGGGTGATAGTTAGTATGATCTTGCTGGAAAACAGAAACTTTTGCACTCACGAAAATAATTTTAGTTTTTAACAGAAACGTGGTAAAATACTGATTGTTTTTGCAGAAGATTAATATACAAATTGCTCAGGTTTTCCTAATGTTTCAGAATTTTTGGAGTTACAGAAGTATCCAAAATATCCAGATTGCTACAGACTGTTCTGTTTTTGACAGATTATGTTTTCTTTGCGTTGTGTGCTTCTTTTGATGATTCTATGGTTTCCATTGAAGAGTTTTTGCCATAGAAAAGTTAGAATACAGTAGATATAATGCAAAAATAAAATATTAATGGGGTTGGAACAGTACTTATAGTAGTGATTGACTTTCTTATACTAACGGATCTAACGAAGGTTTTGTTGAGTTTTGTGTGATTGAAGTTTTCAAGTTTTGGGTGATATTAGGATGGATGAAGAAATAAGGAGTAAGAAGAGCCTAATCTTGGGGATGCCCATCGCATCCCAAGCTATTATCCAAATAGAAGCAAGCAACTAAGCTTGGGGATGCCCGAGTGGCATCCCCTCTTTCTTCTAACGACCATCGATATTTAATTCGAAGCTATATTTTTATTCGTCACATACTATGTGTTTGTTTGGAGCGTCTTGTATGATATGAGTCTTTGCTTGTTTTGATTTTTATTTTAAGTCATGAATCCTTGCTGGACACACCTATTTGAGAGAGCCAAAATTATGCTATGACCTGTTAGAATTGCTCTCTATGCTTCACTTAAATCTTTATGAGCTATGGAATTGCTCTAGTGCTTCACTTATATCTTTTTTAGCATGGTGTGCTTTAGTATTTTGTGAAGAAATGCTCTCATGCTTCACTTAGATTTGTTTGAGAGTTAGTAAATTTTTAAGAAATTCTCTCTTGCTTCACTTAAATTATTTTGAGAGAAAGAAATATTATGCTCATGATCTTCACTTGTATTTGTTTGAGCTTATTAAAAGCAACATATGAAACTAGTTCCAAAGTGATACAAATCCAAGGAGGATATAATAAAAACTTTCATGAAGATCATTGGACAAAACAAACTTGATTCCTTGTAATAGTTTTGAGATATGTTGATATAATATGTTAGTCATGTTGATGAGTAATTGTTCTTTAGTAAGAATATTGGTGTTAAGGTTTGTGATTCCCTATGGAAGCACGAAAGTCAATAGTTATGAAATGAAATTACATCCTACTTTGGTGCATTATTCGGTGTTAGTTATGCTTACTTCTTGCTTATGAGATTTTCTGTTTCTTGGTTGGATGCTTCTCAATCTTTTGCTAGCCTTCATTTTGCACCAAGTATGATCACTACTTGTGCATCCAAAATCCTTTAAACCAGTTTGCCATATGAGTCCACTATACCTACCTATATGCGGTATTGTTTTGCCGTTCTAAGCAAATTTGTATGTGCCATCTCTAATTTTCAAAATAAACTTCTCTTTTGTGTGCTCGTATCGCTCATGAAACGATAGGGGGTGGATGATATATTTCCATGCTTGATATGCTATTCTCAAGATGAGTGTTTATTCACTTGTCATTGCACGGGAGTACGACAAAGGTATTAGAGATGCCCAGTCCCGAAATGAAAAATGAATTTACTTTATGTTGTCAAATAATAAATTCCTTGGAATGTGTTGGTATGGAAGGCACCCGTGGATACGGCTAGCCGAGGAAAGTGAAAGTATGGTTGAAAAAGGAATGCACTTTATTTTCTGTTTGGGAACTGCCTTTGTTATATCTAGCATGGAAAGTATTGGGAAATACTCGATCGTTTTGGTTGACAGGAAAAGCATGCCACCCAAAATGTTTTATCTCTATCTTTTTCGCTTTGAGCTCTGACACCTCTACAAATCCCTACTTCCCTCCGCGAAGGGCCTTTCGTTTACTTTATGCAATTTTTATTCTTATTTGAGTCTCCATCTTCTCTTATAAAGAACCAACTAAGGGGCACTATGATTGTACTTGAGCATTGGGTGTAGCTAATATGCGAGTGTGTTTCATGAGTGGATCAATGATTGATCATAATGGGCTAGGGATAACTTGCTTTAGCGTTGAGATTTTGAAAGATATGGTTGCTTGTTGATATGCTTGAGTATTAAAGTCATCATGTCAAAACTAGACTATTGCTTTGAACCATATAAAAGTCCAAATGTCCATGCTACAAAGAAAAGAATATGTGATGAACATGTTAGGCAGCATTCCACATCAAAAATTCTATCTTTATCATTTACCTACTCGAGGACGAGCAGGAATTAAGCTTGGGGATGTTGATACGTCTCCAACGTATCTATAATTTTTTATTGTTCCATGCTGTTATATTATCATTCTTGGATGTTTTACCATCATTTTATAGTCATTTTATATCATTTTTTGGTACTAACCTATTAACATAGTGCCCAGTGCAAGTCGCTGTTTTTTGCTTGTTTTTTACATCGCAGGAAATCAATACCAAACGGAGTCCAAATGCAGCAAAAATTTTTGAGGAATTTTTATGGACCAGAAGACACCGAATGGGCCAGAGAAGCACCTGGGGGTGCCTCGAGGGGGGAACGACCCAACAGGGCGCGCCTGGGCCCCCAGGCACGCCCAGGTGGGTTGTGCCCACCTCGGTGGCCTCCCGCACCGCCTCTTTGCTCTATAAATACCCCAATATTCTAGAAACCCCAGGGGATTCGAGGAAAATCAAATCCAGCCGCCGCAAGTTCCAGAACCAACAGATCCAATCTAGACACCATCACGGAGGGGTTCATCATCCTCATTGGTGCCTCTCCGATGGTGCGTGAGTAGTTCATTGTAGACCTACGGGTCCGTAGTTAGTAGCTAGATGGCTTCCTCTCTCTCTCTCTCTCTCTGTTTCTCTCTCTCTCTCCCTCTCTCTCTCTCGTGGAATTGTCATGGCAGATGTCCTAGGGTGAGGACTTAGTCGTGAGGCCAGCGCATCTATGTAGTAGCTTGAGAGGGGTTGAGCGGAATCGAGAGACGCAACACAAGACAAGGATTTAGACAGCTTCGGGCCCCGGGAAACATCATCCGGTAATAACCCTACATGCTGTTTGAGGCTAGATCTCATTACGCTCATGAGGGAGTCGCCGTAAACCGGCTCTCCTCTAATTGTGTCTAGCCCTAGAGATTATTGATTGTTGCCTGTCCCCCTTTGAGGAGCCCTGCCCCTCCTTATATATGTTGAAGGGGCGGGTTACATGTGGAGTCCTATTAGGATTAGGACTAGTCTATCTCTAATACAAACCAGATACAAGTCCAGGTCTTAACTCCTTGTAAGGTAAATATTCCTTATGCCTTTCCTTGTAAACCGGACCACCATAGTATGAACCGGCCTTCATGAACCGCCCGTTGGGCCACCGGGTCTTGTCGCTCCTCTGACCAGCCTGCCGGATTACCAATGAATCGTAAACCGCCAGTTCCAAACGGGTCGCCAGTGAACCGTCAAGTCTCAGCCGGGTCTCAAGCAAACCGCTAAGTCCGGCCGGGTTATACTTCGGCCGGTTTACGCCGTGGGGTATATCCCCGACATTAGCCCCCAATTTAATTTGGATTTATCCATGTTAAACTGATCCTGCAAAATAACTCAAGAACAAACTTGATAGGTTGTGCTCCGGGTTAAATATTTTCCTGAACCGGGACCTGATTATCCTTAAGTCCAATTGTCATTTCCTTCATCTAGAAAATCCGGGTTAACAAGCCAGCTTCATACTCAGCTTCATACTCAATTTGCTGACATTGGTTTCTCACAGAGAAATATTGTGGAGAATAATCCACTTGAGTCGGCTTCCAAAGCGCCGATTTTAAGAAATATGGGTCTTCAAATACTTATCTGATATTCAGCCGGTTTGAAGATGTAAAACTTGCCGGTTTAATATTACCAAAATTGCCGGTTTTATAAATATTGATGGTACCGGGTCATAATTGTTGTCGACACTGGGTCATGTAATTGATCTTCCTGATTTGCTCAAAACTGATAAATTGAAGACGTTCCTCCTTTATATGCATAATACCTGTAGCCCCCAAGTCTTAAGAGGAGAACATAGTGATAACTTAAGACTTGCTCCAACAAGTGTTTCAACCTTTTAGAAATCCGGTTTGTTCATCTCAATCATATAAACTTAATACTCCATATATGTAGCCCCCAAGTGTCGGGTTGTCATGCTTGCAGCAACCTGGGACTTGTAATTGCTTATAAAAACTTCAATCAGTGTAGCCCCCAAGGGCCGGGTCATTATGCAATAATGAGCAGGGACTTTGTAAATATAATCATGTAGACTTGAGCAGTGATGTGTAGCCCCCAAGGGCCGGCTCCTTACAATGTGATGAGTCGGGTCTTCAATAAGACTAGTAAAAATGACTTTGCATTAGCCCCCAAGTGTCATGCTGCATGCTTGCAGCGACATGAGACTTGCATGTAATCTCAATTTGAATAATGTAGCCCCCAAGTGCCGGGTTGTAAGCCTGCAGCGACTCGGGACTATTCCTTCCATTGTAGAATAAATCATATCCTTTGATAAAATAATAGCCATTGCGCTAAAGCAACTTTGAAAACCTCAATAATACCGGTTATTAATAACCATAAAAATCCAGCCATGTTGGCTATTCAAGATAATATAATCCGGTATGAAAACCTTATTCATTAAATATCATAATGAAAATTCAGCCAAGTTTGGCTATTTGAATAATATAACCCAATGATTTATAAGCGCATGATTCCAATGGCGCAATCCAAATATACACTGGCGACTTATAGTCCAAAGCCATGCCGGGTTAACAAACACCGGATAATTTCTCATCATATACTGGCGACTTATCGTCTTAAAGCCAGGCTGGTTTAATAAACACCGGATAGTTTATCATCATGCTTTATTCAACCTGTTTCTGCATACAACATATTAAAGTGTCCTGGCGGTTTACCGCCGGACGGGTCATAATGCCCAACATATAACCCGGGTTTATAACCAAGGCTGCACTTAAGAATAATCAAATATGAAATATATCATACGTGTGACCTTTAGGCATATTGTTGGCTGACCAACCTTGTAATGAGGGTAATAACCCTAATCCGGAGTAAAAGTAACTCCTTTTATATGATTCCGGTTTACAATAAAACCGTTCCGGGTTGTGATAAACACCGGTTTATTCCATACTGGTGACTATGAGTCAAAACCAGACCGGGCTGATAGTCTCCGGATTATAACTTGACCATGTACTGACAACTTGTAGTTGACAGCCTAACCGGGTTGATAAACACCGGTTTGAAAACATCACAAATCTTATCAAAAGAAAGAGAAACTTGGCAAAAGGCAAATAAAACCGTTGTAGTCGAGGCTTTTCACGGGCTGCCAGGCCCCAAATTTGACCAAGAGGTGTAGCTATGGTTCGGGTTCGACCAAGCCCCCAAGTGATGATGTGGCATTACGCCGATCAAGAGGTGTAGCTATGGTTCGGGTTCGACCAAGCCCCAAGTGATGTTG